>NW_027481269.1:0-3503 GCF_051309035.1 Mrakia frigida
TCATCGAGTTGGTCTTTTCCCAACATCAATCTCTTCTTTCGACGCGACGAGTCTCGCAACACACACTCCAAGCGTGGAGACGCGTGCCAGAGTTTTTTGAGTTGGTCTCTGCCGATCTCAGGCCTCCCAGCTCATCCAGCTCTTCCCCCTCTCAGCCCAGGCCCGTATACTATTTCCTTTCTCGCAAACATACCCAGCTTGTAGATACCTACACTGAACATCGTCTCCGTCGTTTTCGGAGAATTTGACGCCTCTTTCCTTGCACCACAGCTGTTCAAAGACATCCCCCCTCTTTCTTAATTCGCCCTCATCATACAGACCCAGCTTCCAATCGGAGTCCCGAGAAAAAAAAGAGTCATCCAGAATGGGAGCAAAAAAGTTGAAGACTACTCTCAAGGCCCTAAGCTAAATTCACCCTCAACACTAGATAATACCTTCCTTTCAGCCGCCTACGCTGCTCATGTTTTGAAATCCAAAGCAGGAAACCGAAAGCGGGAAAATGCCAAATCAAAAAGTCAGAGGGTTAGCCAGTACCTTTATATTCGTAGCTGAGCTTTAACAGTCAGTGAACAAAAGTAATTCCTCAACGCACCCTAACGAACGAAGTTATATGGATACTAGACAAATTCCAACTACTTGGATACTAGACTAATTCCCGTAGATTATGTAAACACTGAATGATTAATTTCCAAATCTCCAAGACAAACCCTCTGCTCAAAAAATCTTGACACTAACCTCCAAATCCCTCGTAAAAGGGTTAAAAAAAGTTAGAGCACTCAGCTTTGCCGCCCGCCGCCTTTCGAAATTAATCCTCGTTGAACCTAACGTAAATTATTCTTCCGCGCTTGTGATGCCAATTTTCATTTCAAAGACTTGATGCCCTGCCGAAGCCTCTACCTCTGAGACTTGCCAGTTGACTGTTACAATCAACCCCCCAAAAGAGCGGCGCTTTGGGTTTTGAACGGCCCTTCCATGGACACTTCTTCTCGGCTCTAGTTCGGCAGATCCTACTTGCCGAAAAAGAGCTAAGAGAAGAGCTTACTTTACTGTTGTCCTAGTAAGTAAGGTCCCTAACGGCCTTGCCGAGCTAACGCAGTCCAGCAAGATCACAAGTTATTGATCAACACTTCCGTCATTCAAGGTCACGGTGAGACAGCGCGTGCTTAACCAGTTTGAACTAGATAAAGAAACAACCGCACTGTCTTAGAACCAGACCAAGAATGGATAAAGAGACTCCCCAGTTATTGCTGCTCAACTCAATGCATCGGATGACTTACTTGAGCGAGCAACAATCCGCAAACCTACGAGTTTCCAAGTAAGAGTGAGAGGGAAGCAGCCTTGCAACGATTTGGTCAGTAAAGACACTGGAGGTCTGTTAAGACAACACGTAAAGTTACAAGAAGCGTTAATAAAACGGGGACTTTGATCGAATTTGGGCTCGCCTACCCGTTCGCTTGCTAGAAGTTAATTGAAACAATGGAATTTGCTTCTCTGCTATAAAAGGCTTCACCAGCACACCAAATTTGCCTTTGACAACAATCCTGGGGCAAGCGACGCCTTTCTTATAGTAGACAGAATGGCCACACCGGTCGGGGGGCACTCGGAAGGAGGCCGTTTGTGCACTTTCGCAAACCGATCCAGGCTCAGGCTTCGCATTCCAAGCAAATCGATTAAATCGTGCAACGTCTTACGCTGACGGGGCAACCTGTGTTCGATCCCGCAAGAAGGCACTTCTTTTCCCTCCATCAAAAAAGTTTTCGTATGCGCACCGGAGGGCCATAACTGTCGGAACAACAGTATAATTAAACGACGTAGATTGCAGTTGGAGAAGCCGTTTTTGCTGGGTTGACCTGCAGTTGCTTCAGCAGGCGAACCTCTTCTCTGCCTGTATCCCTCTCCTCCCGCACCCTTTCTGCTGCTATATATAAGTCAGAGACTAGGATTTATAAATTCTCTAGCTAGCTAATCACGCGGATAAGACATACAAAGCTTGGATCTATGTTCCGCTTTGGGGGTTTGGAGAGGAAGCGTGGAGTTCTTTTCGTTCCTTTTTTTCCTTTGTTTTGGTCACGACGCGTCTCTTCTCCTTTTCCCTTCTCGGTTAGAGACCCCGCTTCAATAGGTTCTGGGCCTTGCCCTTCTGCTCATACTTAGTTTTATTCTTCCCTTCACCGACTCTTCCCTTTCTGTAGATCCCTTTGCCTGAAACCCTTCTCTTTGCGACGCGTCTCACCTGTCGCGTTCCCTTTTGCTCTCGACCCTCCCTTCTGTCTCGACTCTCTACTTTAGATACATATTCTTCTCAGTTCTCGCCTTCTCTGCCTCTTCCCTTTAACAGTTTATACCCCTTTTGATTTGCTGTGACCGCTGAAGCCTTTGCGACGTGTCTCGCGTTCCGCCTTCTCTTTCCCTAGCTACTCTCTCCTGCTCCTGTTTCTCTCGCTGCGCGTTGGACTGCGGACCGTATTTAGTATAATGAGCGGACTAGTTTTGACCTTCTGCTATCCATCAACTTTCACCCCAGAATTGGTCAACTTCTCAGCTTCCCTTCTCGTCTCCCTTTCTCAGCTTCCCTTCTCCAGAACCAGTCTCGCAGTCAAGTCGTCCAGTAGTAGTTCTCATTCTTGCTCGCGTAGTTCTCAAGTCGCCCGTAGCAGTACCGCCCCTTCTCCTCCCAGCCCACTCCAAAGCCTCCTGGAGCTGAAACCTCAACAAGCACTTGCCAGCGTCGTTCCTCCCCCGAACTTCGATAGAGCTACCCCTCACAACCCCTCCCAGAACCCTTCAATTTACAGTAGAACGTCCACAAGTCAGGGACAGGATTCTGGGTCCTCTCTCCTCCGGCGGACCCTATCCGATGGACGTCGACGCAACTTCAACCTCTCGACCTCTTGGGACCCATCTACACTTGGAGCCGATTAAACCGGCGAATCGGCGCTGCCGATTATTTTGCCGATTAATCGGGCTTTAATCGGCGTTTCGACTCGGCAAAACCTGCGAAAATCGGCGAGCCGATTAGTTGCGGAGTGCCGATTGGGACGTCGCGACGCGCCGAACAATCGGCGAATCGGCGCTCCTCTCCTCTGCCATTCGAGTCATCCTCTACAACTTTTCCGGGCTGTCTGTATGTAATTTACGAGCCCCTTTTCGTGCTGGAATCTCTCCTGAGAAAAGACTGAAAGAAAACTCCAAAACGTGTTCAAATCCCTGAAGAAGCACTCTTTTGAGATGCGTCGATGCTTCTTCGTCCGAGATCGAGCTGACCTTTCTTCCTTCCTCTACATCTCCACTCAGAATACACGGAGGAATTCATTCAAGAGACTACAGATATCGCTCGAGATTTCTGGATCAAGCACCACAAGAAGGACGGCGGAGGCGCTCCCTTCTCCCACCTCGTCTGGCGACTCCATGAGCTCGATCTTGGGATCTGGTTCCGTACGTCTCTCTCTTCTACCCTTGCCCCAAGCATCTCGAGTCTCATCGCTACGCGTTCTCTTTCTCTC